>NC_081799.1:267500-302500 GCF_963082965.1 Carassius carassius
CACACACGCACACACACACACACACGCACACACACACACACACACACACACACACACACACACACACACGCACACACACACGGAGCACTGGGCAGCTGTAGATCCAGCTCCGGGGAGTAACTGGGGGATCAGTGTCTTGAGGGAGGAAGAGAGCGCTGTTCATTCACTTCCTGCCAGCACCGAGACTCAAACCTGAGACCTTCTGGTAACTAGTCCAGCTCTCTAATCATTAGGCCACAGCTGCCCTGTAGTATACTTGTTACAAGTATGGAAGAACCATCACTCCTACCACAAAAGACTGCTTTTTAAGTTATCTTCCTGATGTAATCCCTTAGCATATCCAAAACCTCAGAACAACTTGATAATGTAACAGAAACTATGGACTCTCTCTTTTCTAGCACTTTAAATAAAGTTGCTCCTTTACACTTAAGGAAGGTTAAGGAAAACAGTTTGACACCATGGTATAATGAGCATACTCGCACCCTAAAGAGAGCAGCCCGAAAAATGGAGCTTTGCAAGTAATCTTCCTGATAGGGTAAGTATTAGTTATTTCAGTGAAACATGACTCAGGTGCATCAGGAGTATGTTCACCATGTTGTCAAAGCTACTTCCACTGACCTCCGTCATCAAAGAGCCACCAGACGTCGATGGTGCCCTTCCCCTGCTTCTGCTGGAAGTGTTGACTGGCGTCCAGCAGCCGCTGATCGGCCACATTCAGAGGAACCGTCGGGCTCATCTTCTCTGAAACACACACACACACACACACACGCTCAGACCAGATCCAGAGAACCTTAACATCCACAGCAGACTGATCAAACAGACAGAAGAAAGCACAGTCTTCAGTGGAGAGAGAAGCAGCCCTGCAGGAAGACACCGAGTATTAGATCACAGACAGGAAGTGACATCGTTGGAGCTGAAACACAAGCTAGCACACATAAAGGTGAAGGTCAGAGGTCAAACCAGCAGAAACACTCATGAAAGCAGCACATCCTAAACTGTCACCAAGAGAAAGTGCATGCAGGTCAGAGACAGAACGAGAGTGAGAGAAATGTCCTGCCTTTCTTCAACAGCGGCCGAGTGTAGGCTTTGCCATCCTCATCCTCATCTGGATCATGTTAGAAAAACACAAGAGGTTAAAGTCTGCTAATGCTGCAATGGGAAACATGTGCGTCAGTCAAACACAAAGAGAGGCTTGTTCTGCTGCAGTTTATTACAGGAGTCATCATCATCATCCATTAGCACACACTGATGACGTCACAGCCTCATCAGCGAGGCACAAGGACCTCACAGAGAACATCTGGAGATGACGGTTTACTACCACCGACACAAACTAGTGAAAAATAGAAATACAACTATATTAAACCTCAAATAAAAGTAAATAAGACTTCAGGAAAAAGGGTTTAAAAAAAACTTCATTAAAAACCTTTTCATAAGAATCCTGTGAAGAGTTGAGATTCCCAAGCCTCTTTCAGACTCTCTGTACGTACAGTGCTGGCCAAAATCAGCAGAACACGTTTACAAAGGTTAACCCTAAACCTGCTCAACACTGAAGATGATGGACTGCCCCTCAAAGTCCACACCTCAAACCCAGTGAGCAAATTTGGGGTGAGATGGAAATTAAACTGGACAGATTTTGCTTTTACTTGAGCTGGGATAACATTAGAGCTGACGTTCACAGCAAATACACTGCTGTCATTGCTACAAAAGGAGGACATGCCAGATATTAAAGTTAAAAGTGGATAACAACAGTAGGACTCACTTCGACTGAGGTTTGTTGTGCTCAAAGTAACCAGAAAATCATATTTTGGAGGCAAAAAAGGTCAATATTTTCAGATATGTAAGGTGTTCTAACAATTTTGGCCACCACTCTATGTGACTGAAATTCAGTCATACTTACCAAGTGTGTGTCATTATGAATAAATAGTCACGAAATAGGATTTGTCCAGATCAGTCCACAGCACGGCTGAGAGTGGAGAGATCCTACAGAAACGGCTCCTGCTGTTGTTTAGCATGGTCACACTAGCACACATCACTGCAGCAGATACATGACAGTATATCCAATAAATAGCAATAAGCTCTGGGCTTTGTTTCTTTTGAAATGAAACCATCTCCAGTTTCAAATTCTGTCCTTTGTATTGTATTCAATCAATAAATGTCATTTCAGCACTGTTTGATGTGAGTGACAGATCGCTGTAGCACCTGAGTTTAAGAGAAGCACAAATGAACTTATCTCATCTGTTTTAATACACAGATAGTTTCAACCGTGCAAAAGATGTCTGTATACCAGCTTGTCAGCAATGCAGTATGACAGGTTATGTCTCATTTACCTCAATAGTCAGCCAGAAAAACTTACTCTAGAGAGGAGCATTTACCCAAAACCCTCTATGCACCATAGAACGCATTCATTAACATTTTTACTGTGCTTCAATCTGTCAAGCTTCTATGACAGCAACCATTTAAATGTTTATATTTAAAAAAAAATTAACTGGAAAAGAAATATTATAATAATGAAGTACCAACTGACTCACATGTATCCTTGAGAAAATTTGGCATATATATATATATATATTTTATAGACCCTTTCATATCTGCCAGTTCTGCTCATTTTCTCAAGCTGTCTCATGTGCCTGACCCCTTCTGATCATCGTTTGCAGCTATATTTGTTTTTATGGTTGTTTTCTCAGGCTTCAGAGAGCCCTCCAGTGTCAGATGGAGCTGAGAGATCTCAGAGCAATTAATCAGATGCACGTCAAAATCGCGGTGTTCCCAGCCTGGATCCTTCAGAAAGCACTCTTCGTTTGTTGTGTTGCGCTGGACAGAGATTTCAGAAAACATTGAGTTTGCATGAGATGGCTTGTGGAGGGTTTCGGATGAGAACCAACCCCAGAAGCACACAAATGATTACTTCCCCTTGGAGCAGGAACCCCTGGGAAATAAACTCATCTGCCTTTTCACTTTCAGCTTTTTTTTAGAAAAAGTGAATGTTTCAAGTTTACATGTATCTCTGTGTTGATAATGAAAACGATGCACTGGGATCAGCATTTATAGACATTCTGAACTCTATTGGTGTTAGACAACACGTTTCAGGACCTACTCATTGTCGAAATCATACTCTAGATTTAATACTGTCACATGGAATTGATGTTGATGGTGTTGAAATTATTCAGCCAAGTGATGATATCACAGATCATTAATTAGTTCTGTGCAAAATTCATATAGCCAAAATTGTTAATTCTACTTCTTTTACAAGTATGGAAGAACCATTACTTCTAACACAAAAGACTGCTTTTTAAGTTATCTTCCTGATGTATCCAAATGAGCTGGACCGCAGACAGAAGGCAAAAGGGCCAACAAGTGCTAAGCATCTCTCGGGGAACTCCTTCAAGACTGTTGGAAGACCATTTCAGGTGACTACCTCTTGAAGCTCATCAAGAGAAAGCCAAGAGTGTGCAAAGCAGTAATCAAAGCAAAAGGTGGCTACTTTGAAGAACCTACAATATGACATATTTTCAGTTGTTTCACACTTTTTTGTTATGTATATAATTCCATATATAATTCCACATGTGTTAATTCATAGTTTTGATGCCTTCAGTGTGAATCTACAATTTTCATAGTCATAAAAATAAAGAAAACACTTTGAATGAGAAGGTGTGTCCAAACTTTTGGTCTGTACTGTATGTTTCTTTTAATTTTATTCAAGTGCTTTGAGATGCTACTTTTAAAGGCGCTATATATAAAAAAAAGTTTATTATTATTATTATTATTATTGTTAAATCATCTAAACAAACAACATGTATGTTAGACCCTATTCCATCAAGTCATAGATCATCTTCTGACTATTATTAATTATTATTAATTCCTGATAGTTTAATGTCTCTTTAACCTGGCTTAAAGATAACACACTTATACGCTTGTAATATCCAAATCTGTTAAATGATTCTGTCTAAGATACTAGAAAATAGGGGTGCTCCGATTACGATCGGCCGATCGTTATGCGCATCTCGTCAGTAAAGCCGGTTCTCTAATCAGCGGTTAATTCCCTCAGGTGTGTGATTTCACATAGAGCAGCTGTTACTACACAGAGACGTTGTTAACTGAGAAGCTGCGCAAATCCACGTTCATTTTCAGCGTTTATTTGCGCATCTTCTCCGTTAACAAAGGCTCTGTGTAGTATCAGCTGCTCTATGTGAAATCACACACCTGAGGGAATTAACCGCTGATTAGAGAACCGGCTTTACTGATGAGATGCGCATTAACGATCGGCCGATCGTGATCGGAGCAGCCCTACTAGAAAAGGTGGTATCCTCACAATCATATTCCTTCTTAAAGAAAAATGGTATATGTGAGGATTTCCAGATCAGAGTTACAAATGACCTGATCCTATCACCTGATCGTGGTTGTATCTCTCTATTAGTTCTATTGGATCTGTCACGGTTCATGAATACATTGTTTCCTGCTCGGTAATGGTTTTATTTGCATTTTTGCTTCCCGTCTTCTATCGCCCTGACAGAATGATCTGACCAACAAGAGACGAAAGACAGGGCATTAAATATTCAGTTGGAATTGCGTGCAGCTGCCCACATGAAACAATCAACATGACGTAACATGAGACGAGCAGGAAACAATGTATTCATGAACCGTGACAGGATCTTAGTGCTGCGTTTGACACAATTGACCACAACATTCTCTTGAATAGACTATAAAACTTTGCTGGCATTAATGGAAGTGCATTAGCATGGTTTACATCGTACTTATATGACCGCCATCAGTTCGTAGCAGTGAATGAAGATGTATCCTATCGATCACAAGTGCAGTATGGAGTACCTCAAGGCTCAGTACTAGGGCCGCTACTCTTCACGCTTTATATGTTACCCTTGGGAGATATCATCAGGAAACATGGTGTTAGCTTTCACTGTTATGCTGATGATACTCAGCTCTATATTTCTTCACCAATTTGAAAAACTAATGGATTGCATAGTCGATATAAAAAACTGGATGACGAGTAATTTCTTACTGCTAAATTCTGAAAAAACAGAGGTGTTAATTATAGGACCTAAAAACTCCGCTTGTAATAACCTAGAACACTGTCTAAGACTTGATGGTTGCTCTGTCAATTCTTCGTCATCAGTTAGGAACCTAGGTGTGCTACTTGATCGCAATCTTTCCTTAGAAAGCCACGTTTCTAGCATTTGTAAAACTGCATTTTTCCATCTCAAAAATATATCTAAATTACGGCCTATGCTCTCAATGTCAAATGCAGAAATGTTAATCCATGCATTTATGACCTCAAGGTTAGATTATTGTAATGCTTTATTGGGTGGTTGTTCTGCACGCTTAGTAAACAAACTACAGCTAGTCCAAAATGCAGCAGAAAGAGTTCTTACTAGAACCAGGAAGTATGACCATATTAGCCCGGTCCTGTCAACACTGCACTGGCTCCCTATCAAACATCGTATAGATTTTAAAATATTGCTTATTACTTATAAAGCCCTGAATGGTTTAGCACCTCAGTATTTGAATGAGCTCCTTTTACATTATAATCCTCTACGTCCACTACGTTCTCAAAACTCAGGCAATTTGATAATACCTAGAATATCAAAATCAACTGCAGGCGGCAGATCCTTTTCCTATTTGGCGCCTAAACTCTGGAATAACCTACCTAACATTGTTCGGGAGGCAGACACACTCTTGCAGTTTAAATCTAGATTAAAGACCCATCTCTTTAACCTGGCATACACATAACATACTAATATGCTTTTAATATCCAAATCCGTTAAAGGATTTTTAGGCTGCATTAATTAGGTAAACCGGAACCGGAAACACTTCCCATAACACCCTATGTACTTGCTACATCATTAGAAGAATGGCATCTACGCTAATATTTGTCTGTTTCTCTCTTGTTCCGAGGTCACCGTAGCCACCAGATCCAGTCTGTGTCCAGATCAGAGGGTCACTGCAGTCACCCGGATCCAGTACGTATCCAGACCAGATGCTGGATCAGCACCTAGAAAGGACCTCTACATCCCTGAAAGACAGCGGAGACCAGGACAACTAGAGCCCCAGATACAGATCCCCTGTAAAGACCTTGCCTCAGAGGAGCACCAGGACAAGACCACAGGAAACAGATGATTCTTCTGCACAATCTGACTTTGCTGCAGTCTGGAATTGAACTACTGGTTTCGTCTGGTCAAAGGAGAACTGGCCCCCAACTGAGCCTGGTTTCTCCCAAGGTTTTTTTCTCCATTCTGTCACCGATGGAGTTTCGGTTCCTTGCCGCTGTCGCCTCTGGCTTGCTTAGTTGGGGTCAGTTCATCTACAGGGATATCGTTGACTTGATTGCAAATAAATGCACAGACACTATTTAACTGAACAGAGATGACATAACTGAATCCAATGATGAACTGCCTTTAACTATCATTTTTGCATTATTGACACTGTTTTCCTAATGAATGTTGTTCAGTTGCTTTGACGCAATGTATTTTGTATAAAGCGCTATATAAATAAAGGTGACTTGACTTGATTTGTGGAAAACAACCGAACTCAAAGCACCGACCTTTCTGGACGGCCGGGCTGTTCTGGACACTGGTGGCCTTGGAGGAGGGTTTGGACGAGTCTCCATCAGAGTCTTTGCTCATGTCCACTGAAACCACCACATCCTTCATCGCTGAAGAATCATCTGCAGGAACAAACGGAACGTTAAGCACCCCTTTGAGGTTAAGGCAAACTCAAATTTAGCATGAACGGCAAGTCCACTTAATGACCATCAAAAAACGAGGTCATTAAATGGACGATTTCATCCAGCCGAACACTGAAGTGTTTTACAGGCTTTAAAGGGTTAAAATGCTTTGTTCCCATGAGAGGGCATGTAAAGCAGAGTCAACATTCTACTGATGCAGTTTATCACTAGTGAAGAGTGATGCATTCATGATAAATCAAGAGCACCAAGAAGTATTGGTCAGATCACGCATATTCTTTAAAGGAGACTGATTCATGTTCAGTACTGTACCTTGGCCTTGAATGTGAGAGATATCAAGTCCCTCTCGCAGTCTGAGAATGACCACACCGTACTGAAAATCAAACGCGTCGCTACACACACACACACAAACAAATAAACAAGCATTAATGTCTCACAGGATGAAGACCCACACCATTTACTTCAAAGCTGCTTCCCCCGTTTGCTCATAAACATCTACCAGATGCTCTTCAGCTGTGCATACACTAGAAACACGTACACGTCATGCCAAAATGCATCAAAATGAATGCCAGAACACAATACATACGTGTGGAAAAATAACACTTTTATGGTGAAAATAGCTTGTCATGGCATCATATACATACAGATCTCTGACTGTAACTGCAGTTTTCTGACAGTTAACACTGATTTCTGATTAACTTTTACTCATCTTGAATTTCACGTTGCATGACTGATGACCAGATGTCAGGCAAACAAATAAACAAACCACTTTATCACTGTATAAAAGCTGCTGCCTCACTAATTCAGTGAGATTTTTATCAATAGTGGATTGATTTCAAACAGAAGACGAAACCCACTGCATCAGGTTTATGTAGGTCTCAACGTCCTTTATATCTCCGATGCGCCAGTCGTTCTTGAAGCCGAGCACCAGCGTGTTGGGCCTCAGTCTGCCCAGACCAGCAGCCTGTCACACACACACACTGGGATTATTTCCATAGGCAAAAAGAGACAAACCTCAAACTCAGCCCTCATAGAAAGTGCGTTGCACTATTATTATTTTTTTATAAAACATTTGGCATGTTACAGCCACAGCTAGCATGTCCAATAATGCAGAGAAAGCAGGGTTTTATTGAGGCCAATTGTGGCCCCATAATGTAGGTCATATCAGCAAACACACACACACAGAGAAGTAAATATTTCCAAATGGGTTATAACACAGAATTCAGCTGTGAGCAGATTATGGGCTCACGTGTACCAAGCAGGGAGCCAAGAATTCAAAGGACAGAAAAGCCCAATTTTAGGCTTATTGGTGCAAAGGAGCCTTTGGCCAATAGAAAGCTAAAACAAAACATTCAACCCTGTCAAGATGGATCTGTAGATTAGGTGAGACGGCACAAATGTGTGGAATTAAAAACATGCTCAAATCAACTAGTGAGCAAGATGGCTACTATACACACACCTGCAGCAGGTACTGGGTTCCTTGGCGAAGGTCTTCGGCCACCACAGGAGTGTAAAACGCCTTGGAGCTGTTGTTGAGGAGCCACCTTTGGTAGCGCAGCATATCACTGCTCAGCTCTTTGAAGTTGGGCCGCCGGGAACTCTGGGAACGAACACATGTGTGTGCAGAGATCAGCTCATGATGTTAAAGAGCGTGATCCATTCTGCACACTGTAATCACAGTCCACACAGAGCTGCTTTCCTCCAACAACATGATCCCATTACCGCTGCATGAAGAGACCACTGGAACCGGGACTGCACAACACACACACACACACACACCAGACGTTACGCTCAGGTACTCACGATGCGCACGTGGCCGCACAGCATCAGACCCACGTTCTTGGTGAAGGCATGCACCAGATGAAGAAGAGCTGGGCGTGAGTTTGGAGCTCCGGTCATCACCAGACACTGTGGCCTAGAGGAGACGGACAACGTCAGAGCATCCCACACCACATTCTCATGACCTCCAGGGTCAGCGGGCCGTCCAGAGCACAGCTCCAGCTCAGATTAGACCGCTTCAAAGCAAAAATGTTAAGAATAAACCCGGATTATGCAGAGGGCGATGTGTGCTGTCAGAAAGGCAGAATTTATCAGAGTCACATCAGAAAACCTCACACTGAAGATCAAAGTCCTCACGTTAAATCCACAGCACTAATAATCAAGCTCTTCTCTTTACCCTCATTCAATTTCATTCCGATTATTTATGCATTGTCTTCATTTGCAAATTTTGATTATGATAAATACACTTCTTGTATCACAATCAATGGCGATCTTTCACAGGTTTGGAGAAAACTAATACTCTTATTCATCAAGCATGCATTAAATTGATCAAAACTGATGGCAAAGACATTTATACTTTGAAAATGATTTCCATTTCAAGTGAATAAAGGGCTCTTGTAGCGAATCCATGTGTTTTCATAAGAAATAAATCCATATTTCAAACATCATAAACATCTCACTTCTGGTATCTGTCATTAGTGAAGGCGCTCCGGCGTAGCAAACAGCTCTGAGATATGCTAGTCTTGAGAGTTTCTTTATAGGAGCAAAGGAAGCAAAGTTTTCTTTTGCTTTATTGACACACTATTTTCCTATTTAATGCTGTTCAGTTGCTTTGTTACAATCTGACTTGACTTAATATTTTTTTTATGTAACCATTAAAATGGAATATAGAAAAATTCAAGAATTTAAACCGATTTCATAGGGCCCCATTTATTTCATTTGTCTTTGTTTTATTATGTGTCTTTAGTTTACTTGCAGCTGTTTTTTATTAATAACAGAGATAAAACAACAAAAATAACAACATGATATAAATTGTTATTGTGAAATAAAATAACTACATAAAAAAAAGATTTGACTTAATCCTTCTAGCTAGTTTCTGAATGTAGCAAAGCTCCGTAGTTGCTCATCATGGTCCTAGTGGCACTGGAATGGGATTATTATATTATTTGAAGGGGGATGAAATGCTTTTTTATTTTTATTTAATAGATAAAATAACTGTAATCTCCACTTGGATAATCTGCTATTCAATGACACTTCCTGTTGTTCTATGTTTTTGTCATAGTATCATGATATTTTAATCAGGTATTGTATCGAAGTCAGTATTTTGGTATGGTGAAAACACACACACACACACACACAGATGGGGGGCGTATTACCTGTAGGTTTTGATGTGGTCAGCTACTCCGCACAGCTGTAAACTGTGTGTCAGGGCCTGATGATACGTCAGCGCTTGAGTGGACGAACCCCAGTTCACATCTGTAAGACCATAACAATCCCATGAAGCACTGGGGCTGCACCGAACAACAACTGATGCTTTGTCTCATTGTCCAGTCCACTCCACCTGGTTTCTTGTAGCTGACGTAGATGTAGAGGGACAGGACGATGACGTTGGTCAGGAGGGCCGCCCACCAGTTGATGATGAACATGACCACACAACACAGGATGGCCCCGGCCAGAGACACCCACATGTTGTAGTACTTGAAGCTCGGCCTCCATCCTGACAAACACGGAGCAAACGCTCAGAGACCCAGTCAAACAGCAGGGCATCTGCTGCAGTACTATGGGTTAGGATGTGCCAGCATAGGGAAAGGTCAAAATACCCCAAGTACACCCCACAACGAGAGCCACGTGTTGGAACGGAGCAACTAAACAGCTGGGATAAAACCAACAATAGTTCTTTGTGGCAGGAAAGTGCTAACTGTGCCGTTCTGCCACGTTACACAACAGTATGGGACACAAAGAATGGCACAGGGGTGTGTGACGGGACACCACCGCACAGAATCTGCTCAAGACATTTCATACCAGACTGATAACGCTGTCACAGCCTCTCTGTGTCCTTAACAACACTTTACACACTGGAAGGAGTCAGTTTGACAAAAGCATGAACACAGAATTGATTAAATGAAGTTAGCACCAGTTAGCATACATATGAGCTGTTACCACAACTAGGAAGGCTTCTTGAACACAGGACACGTACTAGACTAGTGGGATTTAGTGGATCACAGTTACCTTGTAAAGCTACAGACAATACATGACATAAAGGGTACTGAAGCGCTTTAAACATGAGATATCTGGAGAGTGGCAAAGCTACACGTACCCTTTACGTTCATGCAATCGTGTGCAGAGACTGTGTAATAAAGTGTCAGAAGTGAAGATATCTACCTGCTGGTCTTCTAGAGCTTTGGTATTGAGGGACAAACAAACCTCTTCACACAAAGAATAAAGAAATACATGAAATTATAACTTCAAAACAAGAAATACAGTCAATAACATGATGTCATTCAGATATGAAAATAAATAATAAAGGTCTGATTAACACAGCAATAGGAATGGACACTCTACAGGAACACAAAAACGCCTTCTTGTATAGGAGCGGTTACTTTGCAAAGGCCCCGACACACTTCAGAAATCACAGAGCTTAAAGTGAGCTTAAAGTGAACTTGAACAAAGTGAACAGACACCAGCTGCTTTACAGGACAAACTGAGCCTGTATTTACTCCTGTGAAGCCATCTGCTGTGTGAAGTGCTATATTAATAAACGTGACATGACTGGAGCGCTGAACTGCAGATCTAGTGGAAACATCATGTCGATCAGATGTGTTCTTAACTGCTGCTTTCTCACTGCTGTCGTGTTTGCACAAAGCAAACATATTTAAACAGTCATCTAAAGCCACGGCGTGTTCATTAATAGTATACCGCTGCAAAGGTATTTTAAATGTCTTCAAACAATGAAAAAGAACATGGCTATGAGTATATCAGGGCCTCCAGATGTCCACCGCGCATGATGGGAAGCCACTACATTTTCCCATTTTATTCATTCTAGCCTGCTGCTAAAGTTATGGTTAATTGTTTGACATGGTCACATCAGTCCTAAACTATCCAGCCTCTACAGAGTATCTGCAATCCAGTGCTTATTAAGGGCCCTATTTGACGATCTAAACGCACAGTGTGAAGCGCATGGTGCAGGTGCACTCAGGGCATGTCCAAATACACTTCTGCTATTTTAAAGACTGAAAAACGGTTGGTGCGCCCGGACGCATGGTCTAAATGGGTTGTCCCTATTCTCCATCCATCCATCATCTTCCGCTTATCCGGGGCCGGGTTGCGGGGGCAGCAGTCTAAGCAGAGAACCCCAGACTTCCCTCTCCCTAGACACTTCCTCCAGCTCTTCTGGGGGGACACCGAGGCGTTCCCAGGCCAGCCAGGAGACATAGTCTCTCCAGCGTGTCCTAGGTCTTCCCCGGGGTCTCGTCCCCGTGGGACGCGCCCGGAACACCTTCCCGGGAAGGCGTCCAGGAGGCATCCGGAATAGATGCCCGAGCCACCTCAGCTGACCCCTCTCGATGTGGAGGAGCAGCGGCTCTACTCTGAGCTCCTCCCGGGTGACTGAGCTTCTCACCCTATCTCTAAGGGATCGCCCAGCCACCCTACGGAGAAAGCTCATTTCGGCCGCCTGTATCCGGGATCTTGTCCTTTCGGTCATGACCCAAAGCTCATGACCATAGGTGAGAGTAGGAACGTAGATTGACCGGTAAATCGAGAGCTTCGTCTATAAGAGAATGTCCCTATTCTCTTAATGAGTAATGGGTGTTTTTTGGGCGTAACGTGCTATAAACCAATCAGGGTCTCATCTTCCATTCCCTTTAAGAGCCAGATGCGCTCGTGCCATGACAGATTTGCTATTTACACAGCAGAATTTGGCAAGCGCAAAGACAGAATGAATCTCCGAGATAAAACGGAGCTGCTTGCATGAGAGCAAATAGATAGCCTAATTCTGATATAATACAAAAAATTATTATGCATTGCAATCCTTTAATTTTTAATATTTGGCATGTTTGTGTGCTGCTGTGCATCCCTGTGTTCAATAAGCAGCATGTACGCTCTTTAAATAACAAAGGAAAAACATTGCGTCAGACTTTAGACCAGGTTTGAGTTGGTCTGGGGTGCAGTCTATCTTCAGCTCCTTAAAATAGCAATGTTCCTGAACACAACTCTATTTTAGACCAGCATGCCCATGGCATGTATGATAGGGCCCTTAATATTTACTGCCACACTACTCAGGGTTTTAGAGACATAACCTTATTTAGCAAGAGGGTTTCAAATCTGTGTCAATGTAAATGGAAAAACACTTTGCTTCACGTCCTGTGGTGGATCTGCATTTCTGAAGGTCAAGCACCTGATTTCACTGAACCTCCAATGAACAAATCGTCAGTTTCAAAGCCCCTTCATGTGAAGTGGCAGATACCACACTCTCTACTAGTGTGAACTCCTCAGATGTGTGCGAGCCTGAGGGCTGGGGTGTTACGTCCCACCCTGACACTAATGATATCTGATCACTCATCTGTGGAGACGTGACCCAGCTTGTCTACAGAGTGAATTCAGCACAGGTGGAGGAACTCTTACCGGGGGAATTGGCCAGCGACGCGTGAAACACAGAGAAGTTGATGAGAGCGTACGAGGCCAGGAAGAAATTGGAAATGATTGGGGCGATGACATTCAACTCCGCTGGAGAAATTTAAAACAAGCAAGTGTCAGAGCGAGGTGACCTCATCAACCCATCCCATTGTTTTATTCAACAACAATTTCTACCAATTAAAAATAATTCAATCTGTCGAGATCCTACCAATGACAATGAAGGCCAAGGCAATGCCAAAGGTGAGCAAATATCCTCGCAGGGGCTCGTTGTTCTTGCCGTAGCCCTTGCCGAATACTCCAATTCCAGGGTAGATATTGTCTTTGCATAAAGCCTGAGGAAAAGGAAGAATTCATCAAACAAGCAAGACCTGTTCTGACATCACGGAGCGAAACCACACGTGTTAAACACACAGCAGTCTCTGACATGAAGCAGTGCGTGAGTCGCCCACCTGGAAGACCTTGGGGGCGCTGACGAGAGACGCCAGGGCGGAGGAGAGGGTCGCTGAGAAGATGCCGGCCGTGATCAGGGGCCCGAAGCCGGACACCACACTCATGACCTGCAGAACAACACCTTCAGTCACACAACCACAGCCTTTCTCTTCCCATCCTGACGCAGCCAGCATTTAACACCGTTAGTGTCATTTATTTTTATTGCCATGTCAGCATCTAAGGCTGTTTTCATGGCAAAACTTACAGTGTACAAGAATTACATAAACACAGAATACAAATCAAGCAGACACTTAAATACAGCACTTACAATTATACAAGGATTTTGTAAATGAACTTTTCAGGTAAAATCTTACTAAATAACAGGATTTTTAAAGACCGGTCCTGCACAAATGAAATCAACACAATATGAGCAGGGTAAGGATATATATCGAGTTTTGCATTGGTCTGAACAAAAACAACAGGCTTACTGAAAATTAAGCCATATTGCAATTCTTGTCTTTCCGTCCCCAATTCTTTTTTTCTCTCCTCCCCATAGACTTCTTGAAATCATAATTTAAGAAAAAAAAACTTTCTTGGAAAATTTAAGACTTTTTATGGACCTAAATTTGATACAAATAACTTGAAGATTTTTTAAGGACGTGCAGGAACCCTGAACAAGTCCCTGAGTGAGCATACTTCATAAAAAAAGTTTTCTACCTGCATTAAAACCAGTACATTTCAGTAAAATGTTTAATTTGGCCAGAGTCTCTTATGCGTGCCAAGTGGAAGGGCGTGCCTTAAAAATGATGCTCAGAAAGCTCACTAGGATTTGGAACGGAGTGATAATGTAGAAAAGGCAATGATGTACCTGGAAATCATTGTGAAGGCCGAACTTGCAGGCATTCTTTCCTCCTGCAACAGGTCTGCAGGAAGTGAAGTCATAGCCGAACTTACAGACCGCGTCAGTGCAGTTTAAGCCACTGAGAGTTACATTACTCTCCATTCCTGTAGCATCCCGCACGATGCAAGCACCTTTCAACAAATCAGCCAATACATGACACAAATCAATCAATAATACAGGAGTAATCAAAACGATATGCAATTCTGAGAGAGTTTACCTGCAGAAATGGCCACCCCCATGTACACGAGGCCTGTTATGAGGATAGCCAACAGCGTTCCTTTAGGGATGGCCATTTGAGGATCCTTAAAGGAAAGAACCAATTACAGAGAATTACAGAGACTGTGACGAAGAATAAAAAATAAATGCGTTGAGGAAAGGATTGCCAACACTCACTGCTAGATCTCCTGAGATGTTGGCTCCAGCCAAAATACCTGTGGCAGCCGGGAAGAAGATGGAAAAAACGGAGAAAAACGTCTGCCCTCGAAAGTCTGGGCCAAAGTTATCTGCCAAGATGCCGGCTATAAAGACAAGATGTCCGATAATAATTGCAGTAGTTAGATGATAGAAAGCACAACAGGAATGAATCAAGTGAAAACAACGATCAAATTTTAAACTCAGAACTCAAGTCACACAATAAACATTCCCAGAGGCCTTGGACAATCCTCAACTATTGTTCTTAAGTGGTTTTCCCTAAAGCCTCAAGTCTTCATTTGGACATCCAGCGCCAATCAAATAACATTGTTAAATTAAAAATTGTTAATATTATATCAAGGAAAAACTATAGCAAATCTCCAAAGCCCTGGCTTCCTGGTTTCCATCTTTTTCCTTTTTCAAGGTTTCATTGGCAGCACAAAACGCTGTGTTCAGCACAAACTATGTTTATCAAACACAGCAGGGTTTGATCTGACGCAAACCCTTTTACATTTAAAAAAAACACACAAACAAACAAACAGTAGCAGTTTATCATGTACATAGAGCTTTGTTTTCTTTCTGATGCCCACCGGTTGATAAATGCTGGTCTAGATAAGCTCATTCTTACCATCATAGCCGAAGAAGCCAAATTTCTCCTTGGACTCGACAGGGATGAAGGTCCCAATGAAGTAGTTAAAGATAGCAGTGACCAAAATGAACAGGAGGAATATTTGAGCCTGTGAAATGAAATCATTTTGACAAATGGTGAATTCATAAGGTCAGCACTGGCTGATGATCAAAGAAAACTAAAGATACACTAAATCTCCTGCCTTGGCCTCCCACTCCATTCCAGCCACAGAGATGCCAAGCAGCAGGATGACCGTAATGGTTCCAATGATCCTGACATCATTAATCTCATCGAGCATGAGTGCATTGGAATTCTAAATGGACACAAACACATGATTATTCTGTCTATACAAAATAATTTAAGCAAACTGAACAATGTATGAGAGAACAGAATTGTGCCTCTTACAATGAGCAGCTCAACTACAGTTTCTGCGAATCCCACGACGTACATGGCCACGGCCACAGCGTTGGCAAAGGCGAAAATAAGACCAATGGAGCCACCAAACTCTGGGCCCAAACTTCGAGATATTAAGTAATACGCCCCACCTAAGGAAAAAAAATTAAACAGATCACCTTCCTGAAAATACAATTCAAGGCTGATTTATCAGTTATCTTGTTGCATCAATAAGAGACCCTTTAAAAATATTCTAAAAATCGCACCATTATGTAGGGGCACACAAACACTTGGACAAATTCAATTTCACTGCTAGGACTAGAGGTCGGCTGATTTATCGGTTTTGCTGATTAATCGGCACCGATAGTTGATATCTGGAACAATCGGTTATCGTCAAAAATCCATGCCGATAGTTTTCCGCGTTTCGTCTCTGCTGGAGCGGCTGATAGTTTCCCAGGTTGAGTCAGTTTCTGGAGCAGCTGAGAAGGATCTGTTTTCATACAGTGCGAGAGCGGCCTCTAGTGGCTGAAATCACTGACGGAACATGCTGTTTGTTTAGACACGTGACGCTGCACGCTGAACAGAGTGAGAAACTTCTGACAGAAAATACTGCCTCGCCTCAGAGCACCATTCACATAGTTTAACATTAAATTACATTATATTCGCCCCGAATCGTTGTTAATGTACATAATGAATTGTATATTGACCATTTCCATCAAAACTTTGTCTTTCTGTGGCTCTATTAAAGTCTGTATGCTTCATATTATAGAACTATAATATAGATCTCTCTCCATTTTTTAAACACTGAACTTCAAACTTATCTTTGGCTCATTGTTAATTCTTGACGTAAACTTGTGTCTGTTTGGTGAATAAATAATCTGTTTTAGACCGCTGCTTGAGCTGAACGCGTCGTGTGTGTGATACTGGTGAGTTCTCCTACTCAACGCTGCTCTTTTATATTGATTAGATGATCACTTGAGTGTTCAGTAACAGAAGCAGTTAAAGTGTACTGGGATAATTGTAGGGCCCTATGATTTTTGCGATGCAGAAAACGTGAAAGGAGTCGCAGAATCAATCATAAAAACAGAATTCATAGTTTAACGCGTGACGCTCGCGGTGATTTCAGTGTCTGACGTCTCACTAAATGAGGACGAAAACACATGAACAACATCTCCAGAACTGCTCTGAGAGTCACTTCATGAGCATCTTGATTTGAGCAAAAGCATCTTATCACATACACAGAATTGTAAAGGTATTCATTTATTTTGCAACCCTTCAAAATAAAAGTCGGTTTTGTCGGTTCTGAAGTCTATTGTTCAGTAGAATGTACATTGTCTACTACTACTACTAAAATGAAACAAACATCATTTGTTAAGGAATAATCACACAACATTTCTTCCATGTTTTAATTTTAATAGTAAATTCCCCTTGTTTGCCAAAAAAAAGTTTGCTTAATTTTAAGTAATTAAAAGACAAATAAAATTAATGTGTCATGCCTTGATTTGATAACAATAAAAATGTAAATACACGAAGAATTTTTGAGGGGGAAAAAATCATTAGGCTTCTTGGTTTTCTAAGAGGGCAGGCTACAAGTATAACTCGTTTGAAGTAATGGTGCTTCATATAACATTATCCAGAGAAACAAATGTTAATGATAAACCCCCTGTTATGTTTGTACTGGCTACTGTATACAGGCCACCAGGGCACCATACAGACTTTATTAAAGAGTTTGGTGATTTTACATCTGAGTTAGTTCTGGCTGCAGATAAAGTTTTAATAGTTGGTGATTTTAATATCCATGTTGATAATGAAACTCTATTGGTGTTAGACAACACGTTTCAGGACCTACTCATTGTCGAAATCATACTCTAGATTTAATACTGTCACATGGAATTGATGTTGATGGTGTTGAAATTATTCAGCCAAGTGATGATATCTCAGATCATTATTTAGTTCTTTGCAAAATTCATATAGCCAAAATTGTAAATTCTACTTCTTGTTACAAGTATGGAAGAACCATCACTTCTAACACAAAAGACTGCTTTTTAAGTTATCTTCCTGATGTATCCAAATTCCTTAGCATATCCAAAACCTCAGAACAACTTGATGATGTAACAGAAACTATGGACTCTCTCTTTTCTAGCACTTTAAATAAAGTTGCTCCTTTACGCTTAAGGAAGGTTAAGGAAAACAGTTTGACACCATGGTATAATGAGCATACTCGCACCCTAAAGAGAGCAGCCCGAAAAATGGAGCGCAGCTGGAGGAAAACAAAACTAGAGGTATTTCGTATTGCTTGGCGGGAAAGTAACATATCCTACAGAAAAGCATTAAAAACTGCTAGATCCGATTACTTTTCTTCTCTTTTAGAAGAAAACAAACATAACCCCAGGTATTTATTCAATACAGTGGCTAAATTAACGAAAAATAAAGCCTCAACAAGTGTTGACATTTCCCAACACCACAGCAGTAATGACTTTATGAACTACTTTACTTCTAAAATCGATACTATTAGAGATAAAATTGCAACCATTCAGCCGCCAGCTACAGTATCACATCAGACAGTGCACTATAGACCCCTGAGGAACAGTTCCACTCATTCTCTACCATAGGAGAGGAAGAATTGTATAAACTTGTTAAATCATCTAAACCAACAACATGTATGTTAGACCCTATACCATCTAAGCTCCTGAAAGAGGTGCTTCCAGAAGTCATAGATCCTCTTCTGACTATTATTAATTCCTCATTGTCATTAGGATATGTCCCCAAAACCTTCAAACTGGCTGTTATTAAGCCTCTCATCAAAAAACCACAACTTGACCCCAAAGAACTAGTTAATTATAGACCAATCTCGAATCTCCCTTTTCTGTCCAAGATACTAGAAAAGGTGGTATCCACACAATTATATTCCTTCTTAGAGAAAAATGGTATATGTGAGGATTTCCAGTCAGGATTTAGACCGTATCATAGTACTGAGACTGCTCTTCTTAGAGTTACAAATGATCTGCTCTTATCATCTGATCGTGGGTGTATCTCTCTATTAGTTTTATTGGATCTTAGTGCTGCGTTTGACACAATTGACCACAACATTCTTTTGCATAGACTTGAATACTTTGTTGGCATCAGTGGAAGTGCATTAGCATGGTTTAAATCGTACTTATATGACCGCCATCAGTTCGTAGCAGTGAATGAAGATGTATCCTATCGATCACAAGTGCAGTATGGAGTACCTCAAGGCTCAGTACTAGGGCCGCTACTCTTCACGCTTTATATGTTACCCTTGGGAGATATCATCAGGAAACATGGTGTTAGCTTTCACTGTTATGCTGATGATACTCAGCTCTATATTTCTTCGCAGCCCGGTGAAACACCCCAATTTGAAAAACTAATGGATTGCATAGTCGATATAAAAAACTGGATGACGAGTAATTTCTTACTGCTAAATTCTGAAAAAACAGAGGTGTTAATTATAGGACCTAAAAACTCTGCTTGTAATAACCTAGAACACTGTCTAAGACTTGATGGTTGCTCTGTCAATTCTTCGTCATCAGTTAGGAACCTAGGTGTGCTATTTGATCGCAATCTTTCCTTAGAAAGCCACGTTTCTAGCATTTGTAAAACTGCATTTTTCCATCTCAAAAATATATCTAAATTACGCCCTATGCTCTCAATGTCAAATGCAGAAATGTTAATCCATGCATTTATGACCTCAAGGTTAGATTATTGTAATGCTTTATTGGGTGGTTGTTCTGCACGCTTAGTAAACAAACTACAGCTAGTCCAAAATGCAGCAGCAAGAGTTCTTACTAGAACCAGGAAGTATGACCATATTAGCCCGGTCCTGTCAACACTGCACTGGCTCCCTATCAAGCATCGCATAGATTTTAAAATATTGCTTATTACTTATAAAGCCCTGAATGGTTTAGCACCTCAGTATTTGAATGAGCTCCTTTTACATTATAATCCTCTACGTCCGCTACGTTCTCAAAACTCAGGCAATTTGATAATACCTAGAATATCAAAATCAACTGCAGGCGGCAGATCCTTTTCCTATTTGGCGCCCAAACTCTGGAATAACCTACCTAACATTGTTCGGGAGGCAGACACACTCTTGCAGTTTAAATCTAGATTAAAGACCCATCTCTTTAACCTGGCATACACATAACATACTAATATGCTTTTATTATCCAAATCCGTTAAAGGATTTTTAGGCTGCATTAATTAGGTAAACCGGAACCGGAAACACTTCCCATAACAACCTATGTACTTGCTACATCATTAGAAGAATGGCATCTACGCTAATATTTGTCTGTTTCTCTCTTGTTCCGAGGTCACTGTGGCCACCAGATCCAGTCTGTGTCCAGATCAGAGGGTCACTGCAGTCACCCGGATCCAGTACGTATCCAGACCAGATGCTGGATCAGCACCTAGAAAGGACCTCTACATCCCTGAAAGACAGCGGAGACCAGGACAACTAGAGCCCCAGATACAGATCCCCTGTAAAGACCTTGTCTCAGAGGAGCACCAGGACAAGACCACAGTAAACAGATGATTCTTCTGCACAATCTGACTTTGCTGCAGCCTGGAATTGAACTGCTGGTTTCGTCTGGTCAGAGGAGAACTGGCCCCCCAACTGAGCCTGGTTTCTCCCAAGGTTTTTTTCTCCATTCTGTCACCGATGGAGTTTCGGTTCCTTGCCGCTGTCGCCTCTGGCTTGCTTAGTTGGGGTCACTTCATCTACAGCGATATCGTTGACTTGATTGCAAATAAATGCACAGACACTATTTAACTGAACAGAGATGACATAACTGAATCCAATGATGAACTGCCTTTAACTATCATTTTTGCATTATTGACACTGTTGTCCTAATGAATGTTGTTCAGTTGCTTTGACGCAATGTATTTTGTTTAAAGCGCTATATAAATAAAGGTGACATTGACATTGACATTTAAGAAAAAATAAATTAAGTTGTTTTATGCGTTCAAACAATTAGATATGCTAAAACAGAATTTGGTAACAATAAAAAAAAAAAATATGGTGAGAAACAATAAAACATTTCTAGGGCCCTAATCATGTAATTTTTCTTAAACTTTTCTTAAACTTATTTGAAAATGTTTACGTTTCATGATTTTATTTAATTAGACTTACTTTATGATTAATAAACTTTAATATAACAGAATTTGGAAAAAATTTAACAGATTTCATAGGGCCCTATTAGTGGTAATTTCAACATTTACTATTACTGTTATTATTACTATTTTTTTTGTAAATAATAAATAATTTTTATTTTTTTTGTATCCATTTTAAAAACATTGGTTAATTAATGTGTATCGGCCAGTGTGGTCCAACCTAGCTATCGGTATCCGGCAAAATCCAATATCGGTCGACCTCTAGCTAAGACCCACATGTTTATTGAAAAAGAAAGATGGCCAAACATGCATTGCTTACTTATATATTCAGTTGTGTTATTTTGGTATTTTATCCAAGATCAGTTCGTCATTTGGCCTCATTCTGCGGACCCAAGATTCTAAACAAATGCTACAGTCTTCAACTAAACTCAAATCATTAACTGATTCTGGTCCTGCCCTTGTATTTGTTCTTCATGTTAACTGCATCTTGAGAGCTTTCTGAATAAACGGTTGAATCATTCAGCCTAATTTGACTACTGGCAAGTGGGAGTAAAAAGTAGAGCAGTGCGTGTTGTGGATATAGCAGTGGTAGACCAATCCATCGTGTCTCAATGATATATGTCCCAGCGATATAGTGAGAAGAGGATGGGGCCCAGCACCGAACCCTGAGGTGCGCCTGTGGATAAGATTAAGTTACCAATAACAAAGTAGTACTCTCAGCTATGCTGAAACATCCTCCCATATTCAAGCTTAGTCTAAAGATTTTCCTAATAATCAGGGGTGAGAAAAGTGCACAGACTGAGTACAGATCAACTTGAGGGAGTGTTTAATGTTAGATCTTATTTATTAAAGTGTGTGTGTGTGTATTAATAAATGACTGGAATACCAGAGAAGATCAGGCCTAATCTGATTAACGGCTACACACCTCGGTGACGGGAAGCATTAGCAATAACACACATCAAAAATCCTGCATGCAATGCTGAAAAACAAAATATACAAAGTAGTGAATGTAATTTTCTGATGAGTATGAGAGAGCAGTTCTCTAAACTAAAAAAAAAAAAGAGTTGCAGTGAAAGCTAAATATCATTGAGGATCTCAAACAAACCCAATCCAACACACACATACACACTCACCCGTAATCGGGTTAATAACTAACGCCTGAGGTGCTCATGGAAAAATATTGATTTGCTTCCACACTGAACCAAAAATGTTATCTAATGCCATCACCCTGCTCTCAGATGAAGGCATGTAGAGAGGGACAGCTATCCATTTCTGACTTCCAGACTGCCAATGAACCTCTCAATTGCCCGAGAGAAAAACACTGAGATCTTAAAACACTCTATTGAACTTCCCCACAGGCTGTGAGAACTAGAAGCATTGCGCCAAGTAACTTACTGACCCTTCATCCGTCGTTAGTGTAGTGCTAGAACAGTTAGATGCGTCACACTCATGCACTCAGGAGTTCTAAAAGACTTTGCCACCAAATATGAGAAAAACTCATGTGAAGACCTCAGGAACAATAATTCTACCCAATAGGGTTCATAAAACGAGAGTCTGTATGTAAAATCCTTTCATTGCAAAAACACTTGAACGAGCTGGTGTTCAACCAAGTCTCTACATTTCTCACACATAACAACCTCCTTGACAGCAACCAATCTGGCTTCAGAAGTGGACATTCAAATGAGACGGCCTTGCTCTCAGTTGTTGAAGCTCTAAGACTGGCAAGAGCGGAATCCAAATCTTCAGTACTTATCCTGCTTGATCTGTCCGCTGCTTTTGACACGGTTAACCACCAGATCCTCCTATCAACCCTACTGGCAAAAGGCATCTCAGGAACCACACTTCAATGGTTTGAGTCTTACCTATCAGATAGGTCCTTCAAAGTATCTTGGAGAGGTGAGGTGTCCAAGACCTAACATCTAACTACTGGGGTGCCTCAGGGCTCAGTTCTTGGACCACTTCTCTTCTCTGTCTACATGGCATCATTAGGTTCTGTCATTCAGAAACATGGCTTTTCATACCACTGCTATGCTGATGACACTCAACTCTACCTCTCATTCCATCCTGATGATCCGACGGTAGCTATTTGCATCTCAGCTTGTCTAACAGGCATTTCTTCCTGGATGATGGACCATCACTTTCAACTCAACCTTGCCAAGACAGAACTGCTTGTGATTCCAGCAAACCCATCGTTCCATCACAATTTCACCATCAAGTTAGGCACATCAACCATAACTCCTTCAAAAACAGCTAGAAGCCTTGGAGTTATGATTGATGATCAGCTGACTTTCTCAGACCACATTGCTAAAACTGTCCGATCCTGCAGATTTGCTTTATTCAACATCAAGAAGATCAAGCCCTTTCTTTCGGATCATGCAGCACAACTCCTTGTTCAAGCTCTTGTTCTGTCCAGGCTGGACTATTGCAATGCTCTCTTGGCAGGTCTTCCAGCCAATTCTATCAAACCTTTACAATTAATTCAGAACGCGGCAGCAAGATTAATTTTTAATGAGCCAAAAATAATACATGTCACACCTCTGTTTATCAATTTGCACTGACTTCCAATAGCTGCTCGCTTAAAATGCAAGACATTGATGTTTGAACGTCGCTTGATTGTGCCATCCCAAAGAAGCACAAAGTCACTTTTACGGACTTTTAAATTAAATGTTCCTTTCTGGTGGAATGACCTCCCTAACTCAATCCCAGCAGCTGAGTCCTTAGCCATCTTCAAGAATCGGCTTAAAACACATCTCTTCCATCTTTATTTGACCCTCTAACTTTAACACTCACTATTCTAATTCTATTCTTTAAAAAAAATCTAACTACCTTTCTAATCTTTTTGTATTCTATTTTCTTTTCATTTATTATGCAATTGTGTGTGTGTGCATGTGTAAAGACCTCTAACTCTATTCTTTTTTTATTTATTATATTATTTAAAATCCCATGCTAGGTGTACTGTGTTAAGCTAACTGAGACTTGTTATAGCACTTATATATCATTGCTCTTTTTGATTGCTTCCACTGTACTCATCTGTAAGTCGCTTTGGATAAAAGCGCCTGCTAAATGAATAAATGTTAATGTAAAATATTTTCACCACATGCAAGTAATAACTTTAAGTAACAATATTCGATGCCACCAATATCTCTTTTGGGAATCTGTCCATTTTCTCCTCTTTGATCATCATGGGAGCATTTCTGGCCTGTCCTCTGCTGTCTTTTATAACTTCCCACATTTGATTGAGGAAATAAGTGCTACTGAAATGATGGAAGGAAGTTGCTAACTTATACTTTCAATGTTCACTTGGAATTTTGTTAAGAGCTCTTATTAAATAAAGCAGACTCTGGTCGACAAAGAACAACATGACAAGGCAACACTCAAAGGACAAATCAAAGTCTTTTCTTGTATCATATTTGTTATGCATTTTACATCTACCCGTAGTTGAGTTTCCAATGTCAACCCTGTTAGGGTCACTTGTGTACAGTAAACAATTGGATGTTTATGGAATATCAGCATTTATCTACATTGTGTCATTTGTGTGTAACAGTTCTACAAACAGGTACCTTTTGAATGGTTTTTGCACCAATGTAAGTCATAGTTGAAATAATGCACTTTTTAAATTACCTCCTCGTACAAAACCATTGGTGGCGATCGCAGAGGTGGAGCAGCCCGTGATGGTAGTCACTACAGTGGCCATGATAACAATGATGCAGGAATACGCTGTGGAAATAAAAAGGTGATGAACGTCTCCACGACTCATGGTTATCAGGTACAGCACTAAACACTAGCCGTCTGTGGCTGGCTTCACACTGTATGCAGTACATTTCCAGTGTTGGAGCTGCTAAATGACCGCTGACCGCTCACAGCGCCTCACAGCCACACTCAACATGTGCATGAGAAATGACTGCAGCTGGATGGAAAACACAAGAGTGTGCTTGTGAATTGAAGTGCTAATTCACACGGCCGACCAAAGTCAAACCTACCAATTCCAGCCTGGCCCACGATCCATGTCATTCGAATGAAGAGCATCACGCCCCATATGTTTAACATGCAGCGCACCTGCACAGAGGAAGATGCAGTTTAGACTCATGCTGACAAAAACATCAAGGACCAAAGCCGTTTCCCAAACCTCCTTCACCGGGACGATGAACGCTGGACAGGAACTCATCTGTGTTTGAAGGAAAGCTGCGGGCGGAGCTCTCTCGACGGCTTGTGTGCGTCATGTCCGTTACAACAGAAGACTTCATCACTGATACATCAACACATCTACAGGACACACAAACCTGCCCAGAGCTCCAGAAACTGTTTTTTATTCCATCTGGAAAGCATCTAGAACAATCTTTCAGTGACATGACTACAGTTCTAGTTGGATCATCTTTCTGGAGGGTCATGCCATGTTAACCAGCTCTACACGGCCAGAGATAACAGAGCAGTGAGCCACTCATTCACACTGGGAACACTGTGTGTTTACATCATGTTGGAACAGCGTGAAAGAATCGCTTACTGATCCGTGATACAGTTTTTGGCTTTTCTTTTCACTGAAGCATGAGCAGAAGTTTTCTTCTGAGGTAACGGACATTACAGCACAAAGCCTGTCGACGGAGAACCCGGATCAGTCCTTCAAGCTCATCTGAACACTATTCCTGCCGTGGTTTGAAAGACACTTTGGATGGAGATGAATTTTCACTTGTCGACACTATGAGAAGCTGTTTGGTGTCAAATGTTTGGTGTCAAAGACTGGGAAGGTGAAAATGAGGACAATTTTAGGGACAAGGAAGGCCTGTCCAAATATTGACCAAGAGACGAGAAGCAGAGCTGATCTGTGAACCATAAAGCTTTTACTGGATTCACACACGTCTGCATGAGCAAAGCCACGGCTTGTTGAGAGTATTAGCATATTAAACCTTACAAGAGCACGACAGTTTAACACACAGCCTCTAATGAGAGTCTGGACAGGCAGCAGATATACACCAATAAAACAATTATCCCCCACAGCAGACAGATATTACGTTATATTCATTCCCATCTCTGATTTAGTGTGTGTGGCACTACTCTGAGACTCAGGTGAAGTCCTCTTACCAGCACTCCTTTGATCCAGCCGAACTTCACCACTCCTTTAGACTCGGAGGCTTCTTTAGCCGCGGCCTCCTCAGCAGGAGTCAGGTCCTCGCCGTTAGCAAAGCCATCCTCGAACGGCTCCTGCAACCACACACACACACACACACACACACACGCATGAACACATCGGTGTATAGAGGAACATCCAGTGAAGAAGCACTCAAGACACAACTCTAAAGTGCTTGAAAGTATAGTCATATTTTAGCACTTATCTTCAAGTTAAAGTTGTTCTCATGTCATAGTTAAATCTCGAACGCTGTAGTCTGATATAACTAGGGATGTCCTGAGCGGATCGTGATCGGAGCCGATCAAGCATTATTTTAACTGAGCAGTATCGCCTCTCCTCAGCGGTTATGCCTCTGTCATGCAGTAGGTGGCACTATTCTCCTTACAGTAGATTTTCCAACCAATTAAACCAAAAGAAGAAGAGTGTGAGGGTGACGCAGGAGAACTAGTGAGGGCTGTTCTAGCGCATCACACGTTTGAGCTTCCGCGTTCAGTGTTCAGCGCACTTTTGTAACGATCCCTCGCTCATTTATCGTTCACGTTTATCTGCCATCAGACACAGATGCATTGCTTTGGGTGGCGTCTTACTTCAGATTTGAGTGACAGACTGGCATTGTGACTTTCTAACCACATATCCACTTTTTACCTTCATGCTGCAATTACTGCTTATTGTACATATTAAATACAAAAAGTTCACATCAGTAGATCCATATTCCACCAATGTCTGTCTAAAGTATCTTGTATACACAGACACAAAAGACACACACACACACGTATATATTTCTTTTACTCTCGGAACAAACATTGGATTGATTTTAAGAGCTTTAAAGGGGTCATATGGTGTTTTTTAAAGATCATTATTTTGTGTATTTGGTGTAACAGAATATGTGGAGACATGTTTTAATGTCCTCTATGTCCTGTCTCTCTCAAACGCCTTGTTTTCTACAAAGCCCCTCCTCCTCACAAGCACAGTCTGCTCTGATTGGCCAGCTGACCCAGTGCACTGTGATTGGCTGAACAACGCAAGCACTCGTTGGAAATCTAACGCCCCTTTATATAAATCGCAAGCTTCATCTTTCTAATTAAATGTAAAGACAGTTAATAATGTCTTTAGTTTTACCATCAGTTCAAGCTGAAAGAGGAACAGAGTCTTGTGACAGAAACAGTGATGAAGTATATTTGTTGGAAGAGTTAAATGATTTTATGGATGAGACATTTGGAAAAACTTTTCCTGATGTGAGAAGGTTTGAAGCTTCAGTTGTTTACTGGCAGAAGAAGGTTTGAGTCAGAGGAAGAGATTCAGTTTAAAAAAGATTCAAAGTTAAGAAGAGGGAAAAGTCATGCAAAACAAATTCAATACTTGGCCCAAATGAGATGCACTTCACATAAGAGGACTTTAATACTCGTCCTTTTCTGTCTGTCTCTTCTTTCTTAGTTCTCTTATGGAGATTATAAGAGTGGGCTCCTTAAATATTAAATGGAGGAAGAGACGGGAGCAAGAGAGCAATGGTTGCTGAAATAATTAAATACAAATATATAATATTACATTTTTACGAGAAACACACAGATTGTTATAATGAGGTGGAATGGTATAGATGCTGGGATGGGAAGGGTTTCATTAGTCATGGAGCAAATATAAGTGTGGGGTGGCTATTCTTTTTACAAAAAATATGGATTTAATATTTTGTCAACCATAGAATTAGGAAAGGGTAGAGTTTTAATAGTTAAAGCAGAAATTAAGGGGATTGTATGTTTATTCATTAAATGTTCATGCTCCTAATAAAGGACCAGATCGTGTAGAGCTTAGCAACACAATGATGCTATCTGTGTGATAATGGGTGGAGATTGGAAGTGCACTACTCATTTATCATTAGACAGAAATGGAGAAGAAACTCCCCCACAGTCAAGTCATGCACTTCTCAGTGTAATTAAAGAGTTTGAGTTAATGGATGTGTGGAGGGATAGGAATCAGATGGTTAAACATGATCAAGATGAGATTCCTCTGTTACTGGTGCAAGATTAGACAGATTATATGTTAGTAAAAAAGAAAACAACAGAATCATGAATGCAAATATTTTCCCTTATGGTTTTTCTGATCATCATATCATATTGTTACAATTGATTTTAATATAAATATAGTATTGTAAAATTATCGCAAGATAATTCCTTCTGTGAGAAGTTTAGCTTATCGGGAAATGTGGAAATTGAATAAGAATGGCTTTGAAGATTTGACTCAGTGGTGGGAGGTTGGAAACACAGATCAGGGTGTCTTGTAATTCGATGGTACATATAGAAAGGACAATAAAGCAACTGTACAATGATCTTTATTTAACATTTGATTGATAATAATGAAGGACTAATTAAGGAAATAAAGAATAAGAAAAGTGATTTGAAGGTTTTTTTGGAGGAAAGAGTAAAAGCTGCTTTGATTAGAGCAAGGATAATGTCGATTAAAGAAACCGATGCTCCTTATTTTTTTAGAATGAAAAGTTGCACAAGAGAAAGCATTGTTAGTTGTGAGAATGGGACATTGAATCTGGACTTTTACTCTGATTTATTTGGATCTACTGACTGTGTTTCTGGAAGCAAAGGTTACCTAAGCTGAAGGATATGGACAAAGAAGAGCTCGACATTTTTTTATTAATTATTATTAAGTTCCGTATCAGTTACAAATTATTATTACTTCCCTATAAGGCCCTTAATGGTTTAGCTCCTGCGTACCCAACTAGCCTTCTACCATGTAAAAAAAAGTGACGTGACGTGACAGTCAAGTATGGTGACCTTGCTCAAGGGCACTTCAGTCGTGGTATTACCGAACCGAGACTCGAACCCACAACCCTAGGGTTAGGAGTCAAACCCTCTAACCAATAGGCCATGACTTCCCTAATCCATACAACCCATCACGCTCCCTAAGGTCACAAAACGCTGGACTTTTTGGTAGTTCATAGGATAACAAAGTCCACTAAAGGAGGTAGAGCTCCAGTCTGGATCCAGAAGACCTGAGAAGAGATGATGCTAACCCTCAGAGGACCCCAGATGATGCTGACCCTGAATCAACAACACAACTAACAAATATTGCTACTTACTATGCAATCACATAATAATTGCTGTTAATTAGGGCTGTGCGATATGGACATAAAAACCTATCACGATTTTTTGATCAATTTTTCGATTTCAATTTTAATCACGATTTTGACACACACAGATATGCTTTACAGTCATAAATGCCTTCAGTATAAATTTGAAACATATTTCCAAAAGAAAACCAATGAGATTTTTATCAAAAAGTTGTAACATGTCTCTAGAACAGACTTAAGTCAAAATAATCACTAAGTAAAGATGTCAAACAAAATCTAGACATATGGCGAAAAATTATAATAAAAAAATATAAATAAAACCAATATATTTATTGCCCAAGGTTCACACATACTCCGTCTGCAGTGCATATACAGTAAGTTATGTGTACGCGGTTCAGAAGCAGCAACGAGAGCGCATTATTGTAACGCTAAAGCATATTAAAATAATGCACGAGCTCGAATCTATCCGCTCGCACGCAGATTTCCTTTGCTCTTAACAAAACCAGAGGCGCGTGCTCAGATCATAGACTGTATAAGGCTCAGATAAACGCTGCCTTACAAGGTGTCTCCTCTCGCTCAACCTGTGTCCTGTGCACTCACAACTCTCTCTGTGCTCACGAGCAAGATATTAAATCTTTTTGCACATTTCTATTTATAACCTTTTCTGTTCTCATCTTTTACTGCGTGCAGTGTGAACCTTCTGATCCGTTAACATGGGCTTGAAAGAAAGAGGCTACGCATCACAGCACAGTGTGAACCTGGAGTCAGGCACGTGCCCAGTCCGCTCTGTTCTCGCGCTCCACTTAGGCGCGCTGAATCCTGATTGGTTCAGATAACATACTGCGGGAGGTCAGGGCCGCGGAAAATCATGCTATAAAGCGATTTAGACTTCACACAAACTCAAATTGCAATTTTATTTAGATTTCGATTAATCGCACAGCCCTAGTGTTAATAGTGTTCATCGTTTGGCTGACTACGTCTTGTATTAATTTTTCAGAAAATTCCCGTCATTTGCACATAAACTGACAGTCTCTACTGATAAGCTACTACTAAATATTGTAGAAACGTTATTTTCTGTAAAGTTGCTTTGCAATGATTTGTATCGTAAAAAGCGCTATACTAATAAACTTGAATTGAATTGAAAAATGATTTGGTTTAATGAACTCTACAAGTCGAGCACCAGGAATTGACGGCATACCAGCAGAATTTTACAAGAACTTTTGGAGCATTTTAGACTTTCATGAAGTAGTTTGTGAATTGTGAATGTTTTGTGAGAGGAATACTTCTAAGTAGCTGTCAAAGGGCGGTGTTATCTCTAATTCCAAACAAAAGGAGATCTGGGTTTGTTAAAAAATTGAAGTCCAGTTTCTTTAATGCGTTTAGGTTATAAAATAATATCTAAAGGTTTAGCTAAAAGGCTAAAGAAATATTTACATATTGTGGTGAAGGCTGAACAAACATATTGCAATCCAGGTTGGACAATTATGGATAATTTGTTTTTAATGAGAGATGTTATAGATTTTTCGATGAATAATAATTGTGATGTCGGGTTTTTATCTATTGATCAGGAAAAGCCTTTGATCGTGTGGGACATATATATCTTTTTGAGGTTTTAGAAGCTTTTGGGTTTGGGAATAATATTGTTGCTTGGATAAAGTTGTTGTATAATAATGCATCTGTTTTAATCAAGACAGGAGGTGGGGGATTGAGTAGCCCAGTAGCTGTTAAAAGAGGCATTAGACAGGGGTGTCCTCTTTCAGGGCAGTTATATAGCTTAGTAATTGAACCTCTATCGTGTCATTTAAGAAGTCATTTGAAAGGTTTTTATGTTGCAGAAAATGTGAAATGTTCTGTGTCCGCATATGCAGATGATATAACTGTGTTTGTAACTGGTCAAGAAGATATGCAAGAAATTTGTAAGAGTCTAACTCTATTTGAAAAGGCTTCTTCTGCAAAAGTAAACTGGGGAAAAAGTGAGGGGTTTATTATGGGTATTATGGGATACCTCACATTCCAGGAGGATTGAAGTGGGGAACAGAAGGCATTAAAGTCTTAGCAGTCTTCTTGGGTTCAGAAAACTGTGAAGGGATGCTGGATAAAGTGTTAGCGAAGTTGTCTATTTTTGGCCATTACCTGAACTATCCAATAGGGTTAGAGTCCCGTAGAAGTCGGATCAACTCTTTTCATCTACAAGCTTTACAGAGACTGTTGTATGTAGTTTTTTTTTTTTTTTTTGCCTGTGTGTTGTTGTCTCTGTTTACTGGAAGCTTATGTCACTAAAACAAATTCCTTGTATGCGCAAGCATACTTGGCAATAAAGCTCTTTCTGATTCTGATTCTGAGAAGACATCGAGTGGAGTAAGGTAGCGTGTGTTTAACTGAGAAGGACATCAAGTCTTGGATACGATAAACAGTTATTTAATTAGAATAAATCAAACGGATTGGAGCAATCTGACTTCTTTCTATCGCTCCATGCTACAAGCGTGGAAAATGACTTTTTCTGTAAGCAGAGGATCTGAACATTTACAAGAATGGATTCTGGAGGAACCGTTGCTTCATAATCCATTTATTCAGGCCAAATGTTTGTCTTCAGAAAGTTTGAGGAACTGTCTGATTAGAGCTGGATGTACTAAACTTAAGAGTCTTAGAGACGCAAACGGATGAAACATTACAGAAGACGAGAAGCGTTAGGACTTCAACAAGTGCAAGAGGAGGAGAAAAACTGTGCGTTCCCATCGATTTCTGTCTGCAGCGGCACTGGAGGAGTTTAAGGAAGACAGCGCCATGATTGTCTTTTAAAACACCTGACCTGGGGACGTTTCAGGACATTAGCAAAAAAGCTCCAGGCGTGTTCTGGAGAAGTCAGGACCTGGAGGTGGTCAGACTTTGGTGGACGCTGGAGATCTCTGTACAGATCTCCTATAGAGAAACGTACAGCAGATTTACAGTGGAGGCTAATTCACAGTATTATAGCTACGAACAGACACGTGGCGCACCTGAATACAGCAGTTCTTGTAGAATAGACAAAACTGTGGATCATCTATTATTTATTCAGTGTAGGAGGTCTTTTTCATATTTTAAAAAGTTGGTTTGAAGGCTTTGGTGTAGAATTTCCTCAAAGTTTTTTTTTTATTAGTAGTCTGAAATATAATTACCATGAACAAAATAAATTGTGTTTATTAAATTAATTATTATGATCAGCAAAGTTAGCAATATGGAAAACCAGGAAGAACAAATGAAGTAATGGTTCAGTCGATGCAAAGAGTTGAATTTTCAACTGTTTGTTCTGTGGGAATAGTTTTGCGTGTAAATTGTGCTGATTTAAAATTTTTAATGTAGAGAAAGTTTAAATGGTTTATATTGTGATAGCTTCTGTATTATAGTGTGTTATTTGATAAAATAATTGTGATATAATAAAGGTTTGTTTTGCCTCTCTCTCCCTCTCACACACACACACACACACACACACACACACACACACACACACACACTGAATTTGAATACTCAACAGCAAATACTTAAACTAATAACAAAACACACTTCCAGTAGCTGATTCAGAAGCAGCAGATTGTTGTAGTAGAGTCAGAATGATCTCCTCTCCTGGGTTCACGAAACGATCGTCCATAAAATGAGTTTCTGTTCTGTTGGAAGTGATCTTAAAGATTCCTGAATGCATCTTCTGTCTGAAGAACAAATAAAGTGCTTATCTTTCTCCTAGATACACACGCATCTCCCTGACATGACTGTGTTACTGATCACACTGCACGTTGGATGAGGAACATTGCCGGGTCGTCTCTGTGTGAGATCAAACACGTCCCGGGACTGATTCTGGGATTGATCCTGGGTCGTGGACCTAGTAACATTGCCAGGTTCAGTCCCGGGACGAGCGCTGTGTGAACAAAAGCCAGATATAATGCTGTGTCGAAGTGATGACACACGAGTCTTAACTTTGATAAAGAATATCTCTTTGGATTCCTGTGGCTCAGTGGTTGAGCATTGTGTTATCAGTGCATAACGTTGCGGGTTTAATTCCCAGGGAACACACAAGTTACTTTGAATAAGTGTCTGCTAAATGCATAAATGTAAATGGATTTGAGACTTTAGTCTTTGCAACTTTACAGATCTTCTTTATGCACCAAAAGCTTGTATCACTCCAAAGAGAAAGGAATATATGACCCCTTTAATTAGGGCTGTGCAAAAAATCGAATGCGGTTTTCATGCACATCTCATCAGTAAAGATGCTCCTGTGATTAGAAGTATATCTCCAGCACGTGCGTTCAGATCAGGGTTGCCAGGTCTTCACAACAAATCCTGCCCAGTTGTTTCTCAAAACTAACCCAATCGTGTTTCCAGGAGGTTCCCCGATGAAATTGCTTCCCAGGGTTAAAATATACGTTTTTTAGCAGGTTTGCCCTGGTAAAATTCGCAGGCGATTCTTTGTCGATTTTGAAAGCGATTGTGTGTTAGTTGTCGGTAGACTACGGCTCTGTGTAGTGACTGCCGCTCCACCTGAACCAGTGTTGCCAAGTCTGAGGTTGTTTTTCATGTCCGCGGTTTGAAGCAACCCCAATACAAATAACGTGATATTTAGCCCCTAAAATGCTAATTTTACCAGGGAAACCCTTCCAAAAAATGTATATTTTAACCCCGGGAAGCAATTTCTTATCGGGGAACCTCCTGGATGCGCGATTGGACTAGTTTTGAGAAGCAACTGGGCAGGATTTGTTGTGAAAACCTGGCAACCCTGATCTGAACGCACGTGCTGGAGATATACTTCTAATCACAGGAGCATCTTTACTGAAAATCGCATTCGATTTTTTGCACAGCCCTACCTTTAATGTACTTGAACACTAGAAACATACAAGTATCTGATCAGAACTCAGTATTGACACTGACATATACTCAATATTCAGTTACTGGGGGAATAAATAAGAATAAAACATAAAAACCTGATTGGGATATCACTAATATATCCATATATGATGTACAAGTGGCTCAAACAAATGAAATGTAAGCATGAACACAGTCCAGCAGCACAGTTATCTGTCCTTGTGTCTGTGAAAGGTCAAACACAGGAAGTGTCCCTCCTCCACAGAAACAAAGCCATGACGAAGGCAGCTGCTCGTTATAGCTCCTGGGAATTCAACGACCGGCCTGACATCCACACAGAGACTTCACAATGACAATGTGCGGAGTTTACAGCGTCCTGTCCAGCGCACATAAAGCTGTGGAAAAAGCGAGCAGTGGTTCGATGTGAGCGCAGGAGCCGGGGGCAGTATTGACATCTGTTAGAGGCGTTCAATGACAGCGCTGTACTCAAAGGACAAATCTGTCATAAAGAGCCCCACAGAAGATCTCTCTTCACTCCACACCAGCACATTTCTTCAGGATGAAGGGCAGGTGAAGCCCGTGTCCTTGACCAAACGAGCCAGTGTTGATGGGACACACATGTGGCTCTGACTGGAGTGTATTGATGGCCGCTGGCTGCAGGACGGACTGTATTACACACTAATGACTTGGCAGCACTTTACTAATATTTTCCCCTTCAATAAAAAAAGCCACAACCTTTAACCCTTGCTGAATAATTCTCTAATAACGAAAGGATGAGATTAGTGGTTATTAAACAAACACTATTCTAGGACTAATAAAGTGACCAAATCACATCAGAGTCTAACAACAGGATGAACACAATTTTTTTTCAATTTTATTTATTCAGTTATTTATTCTGCATGTCTAATTAATAATAATAAAATATTTTTGTTGTTTATAATTTCTGTTTTTATTATAGTGCAAATTAGAAAA
>NC_081799.1:307500-317500 GCF_963082965.1 Carassius carassius
GCTAAATCACACGCAGCCTTTCCCAAGGCCCACATTAACAAAACACTGACTCCTGGAAAGACTTCATGAGACCAAGTCAATCATTTTGGTTCTAACAGCAAGAACAGTACAGTGAGAAGAGAAGTTCAGTGGCATTAATCATTCTCCAGGAACTCAACAGGACAGATGAAAGTTTAGCATGAACTTGTGCACTCAATGCTCAGAAATGGTAAGAGCAGTAATACCTTAAGTAATGGAAGACTTACAGAGTATTCCAAATTTACTGACTTTGTACATTCCTGCTTCTTTATGATTAAATTATGATTAGAGGAGGTGTACTGTATATCATTGACTATTTGCACATGAACATTTTTATACCCAAGCCTGAATTTGAGAATAAATAAAGGCCACATGATGCTGCTGCAGAGAAACATGAGAGCGCACATGGGGAGAAATGATGGGATACTCAGATTGTGTATCCATCAGAGGAAGACACTGGTCTGACAGACATGTGACCTCACTGATGATGTCGCCTGCAGAAACACACTGACAGGCATCAGACAACCAGTGTCAGCACACATTACAGCCACCATACTGGCTCAAAGAGCGACGGTCGCCATACTGCTGCCCTCGGAGAGAGACGGCTCGCCATACTGCTGCCCTCGGAGAGAGACGGCTTGCCATACTGCTGCCCTCGGAGAGCGACGGCTCGCCATACTGCTGCCCTCTGAGAGAGACGGTCGCCATACTGCTGCCCTCGGAGAGAGACGGTCGCCATACTGCTACCCTCGGAGAGAGACGGCTCGCCATACTGCTGCCCTCGGAGAGCGACGGTCGCCATACTGCTGCCCTCGGAGAGAGACGGCTCGCCATATTGCTGCCCTCGGAGAGCGACGGTCGCCATACTGCTGCCCTCGGAGAGAGACGGCTCGCCATACTGCTGCCCTCGGAGAGCGACGGCCGCCATACTGCTGCCCTCGGAGAGAGACGGCTCGCCATACTGCTGCCCTCGGAGAGCGACGGTCGCCATACTGCTGCCCTCGGAGAGAGACGGCTCGCCATACTGCTGCCCTCGGAGAGCGACGGTCGCCATACTGCTGCCCTCGGAGAGAGACGGCTCGCCATACTGCTGCCCTCGGAGAGCGACGGCCGCCATACTGCTGCCCTCGGAGAGAGACGGCTCGCCATACTGCTGCCCTCGGAGAGAGACGGCTCGCCATACTGCTGCCCTCGGAGAGCGACGGCCGCCATACTGCTGCCCTCGGAGAGCGACGGCCGCCATACTGCTGCCCTCGGAGAGCGACGGCCGCCATACTGCTGCCCTCGGAGAGCGACGGCCGCCATACTGCTGCCCTCTGAGAGCGACGGCCGCCATACTGCTGCCCTCGGAGAGAGACGGCTCGCCATACTGCTGCCCTCGGAGAGAGACGGCTCGCCATACTGCTGCCCTCGGAGAGAGACGGCTCGCCATACTGCTGCCCTCTGAGAGAGACGGCTCGCCATACTGCTGCCCTCGGAGAGAGACGGCTCGCCATACTGCTGCCCTCTGAGAGAGACGGTCGCCATACTGCTGCCCTCGGAGAGAGACGGCTCGCCATACTGCTGCCCTCGGAGAGCGACGGTCGCCATACTGCTGCCCTCGGAGAGCGACGGCCGCCATACTGCTGCCCTCGGAGAGAGACGGCCGCCATACTGCTGCCCTCGGAGAGAGACGGATCGCCATACTGCTGCCCTCGGAGAGAGACGGCTCGCCATACTGCTGCCCTCGGAGAGAGACGGTCGCCATACTGCTGCCCTCGGAGAGAGACGGCTCGCCATACTGCTGCCCTCGGAGAGCGACGGCCGCCATACTGCTACCCTCGGAGAGCGACGGCCGCCATACTGCTGCCCTCTGAGAGCGACGGCCGCCATACTGCTGCCCTCGGAGAGAGACGGCTCGCCATACTGCTGCCCTCGGAGAGAGACGGCTCGCCATACTGCTGCCCTCTGAGAGAGACGGCTCGCCATACTGCTGCCCTCGGAGAGAGACGGCTCGCCATACTGCTGCCCTCTGAGAGAGACGGCTCGCCATACTGCTGCCCTCGGAGAGAGACGGCTCGCCATACTGCAGCCCTCTGAGAGAGACGGTCGCAATACTGCTGCCCTCGGAGAGAGACGGCTCGCCATACTGCTGCCCTCGGAGAGCGACGGCCGCCATACTGCTGCCCTCGGAGAGCGACGGCCGCCATACTGCTGCCCTCGGAGAGCGACGGCCGCCATACTGCTGCCCTCGGAGAGCGACGGCCGCCATACTGCTGCCCTCTGAGAGCGACGGCCGCCATACTGCTGCCCTCGGAGAGAGACGGCTCGCCATACTGCTGCCCTCGGAGAGAGACGGCTCGCCATACTGCTGCCCTCTGAGAGAGACGGCTCGCCATACTGCTGCCCTCGGAGAGAGACGGCTCGCCATACTGCTGCCCTCTGAGAGAGACGGTCGCCATACTGCTGCCCTCGGAGAGAGACGGCTCGCCATACTGCTGCCCTCGGAGAGCGACGGTCGCCATACTGCTGCCCTCGGAGAGCGACGGCCGCCATACTGCTGCCCTCGGAGAGAGACGGCCGCCATACTGCTGCCCTCGGAGAGAGACGGATCGCCATACTGCTGCCCTCGGAGAGAGACGGCTCGCCATACTGCTGCCCTCGGAGAGAGACGGTCGCCATACTGCTGCCCTCGGAGAGAGACGGCTCGCCATACTGCTGCCCTCGGAGAGCGACGGCCGCCATACTGCTGCCCTCGGAGAGCGACGGCCGCCATACTGCTGCCCTCTGAGAGCGACGGCCGCCATACTGCTGCCCTCGGAGAGAGACGGCTCGCCATACTGCTGCCCTCGGAGAGAGACGGCTCGCCATACTGCTGCCCTCTGAGAGAGACGGCTCGCCATACTGCTGCCCTCGGAGAGAGACGGCTCGCCATACTGCTGCCCTCTGAGAGAGACGGCTCGCCATACTGCTGCCCTCGGAGAGAGACGGCTCGCCATACTGCTGCCCTCTGAGAGAGACGGTCGCCATACTGCTGCCCTTGGAGAGAGACGGCTCGCCATACTGCTGCCCTCGGAGAGAGACGGATCGCCATACTGCTGCCCTCGGAGAGCGACGGCCGCCATACTGCTGCCCTCGGAGAGCGACGGCCGCCATACTGCTGCCCTCTGAGAGCGACGGCCGCCATACTGCTGCCCTCGGAGAGAGACGGCTCGCCATACTGCTGCCCTCGGAGAGAGACGGCTCGCCATACTGCTGCCCTCTGAGAGAGACGGCTCGCCATACTGCTGCCCTCGGAGAGAGCCGGCTCGCCATACTGCTGCCCTCTGAGAGCGACGGCCGCCATACTGCTGCCCTCGGAGAGCGACGGCCGCCATACTGCTGCCCTCTGAGAGCGACGGCCGCCATACTGCTGCCCTCGGAGAGAGACGGCTCGCCATACTGCTGCCCTCGGAGAGAGACGGCTCGCCATACTGCTGCCCTCTGAGAGAGACGGCTCGCCATACTGCTGCCCTCGGAGAGAGACGGCTCGCCATACTGCTGCCCTCTGAGAGAGACGGTCGCCATACTGCTGCCCTCGGAGAGAGACGGCTCGCCATACTGCTGCCCTCGGAGAGCGACGGTCGCCATACTGCTGCCCTCGGAGAGCGACGGCCGCCATACTGCTGCCCTCGGAGAGAGACGGCCGCCATACTGCTGCCCTCGGAGAGAGACGGATCGCCATACTGCTGCCCTCGGAGAGAGACGGCTCGCCATACTGCTGCCCTCGGAGAGAGACGGTCGCCATACTGCTGCCCTCGGAGAGAGACGGCTCGCCATACTGCTGCCCTCGGAGAGCGACGGCCGCCATACTGCTGCCCTCGGAGAGCGACGGCCGCCATACTGCTGCCCTCTGAGAGCGACGGCCGCCATACTGCTGCCCTCGGAGAGAGACGGCTCGCCATACTGCTGCCCTCGGAGAGAGACGGCTCGCCATACTGCTGCCCTCTGAGAGAGACGGCTCGCCATACTGCTGCCCTCGGAGAGAGACGGCTCGCCATACTGCTGCCCTCTGAGAGAGACGGCTCGCCATACTGCTGCCCTCGGAGAGAGACGGCTCGCCATACTGCTGCCCTCTGAGAGAGACGGTCGCCATACTGCTGCCCTTGGAGAGAGACGGCTCGCCATACTGCTGCCCTCGGAGAGAGACGGATCGCCATACTGCTGCCCTCGGAGAGAGACGGCTCGCCATACTGCTGCCCTCGGAGAGAGACGGTCGCCATACTGCTGCCCTCGGAGAGAGACGGCTCGCCATACTGCTGCCCTCGGAGAGCGACGGCCGCCATACTGCTGCCCTCGGAGAGCGACGGCCGCCATACTGCTGCCCTCTGAGAGCGACGGCCGCCATACTGCTGCCCTCGGAGAGAGACGGCTCGCCATACTGCTGCCCTCGGAGAGAGACGGCTCGCCATACTGCTGCCCTCTGAGAGAGACGGCTCGCCATACTGCTGCCCTCGGAGAGAGACGGCTCGCCATACTGCTGCCCTCTGAGAGAGACGGCTCGCCATACTGCTGCCCTCGGAGAGAGACGGCTCGCCATACTGCTGCCCTCTGAGACGGTCGCCATACTGCTGCCCTTGGAGAGAGACGGCTCGCCATACTGCTGCCCTCGGAGAGTGACGGTCGCCATACTGCTGCCCTCGGAGAGCGACGGCCGCCATACTGCTGCCCTCGGAGAGAGACGGCCGCCATACTGCTGCCCTCGGAGAGAGACGGATCGCCATACTGCTGCCCTCGGAGAGAGACGGTCGCCATACTGCTGCCCTCGGAGAGAGACGGTCGCCATACTGCTGCCCTCGGAGAGAGCCGGCTCGCCATACTGCTGCCCTCTGAGAGCGACGGTCGCCATACTGCTGCCCTCTGAGAGCGACGGCCGCCATACTGCTGCCCTCGGAGAGAGACGGCTCGCCATACTGCTGCCCTCGGAGAGAGACGGCTCGCCATACTGCTGCCCTCTGAGAGAGACGGCTCGCCATACTGCTGCCCTCGGAGAGAGACGGCTCGCCATACTGCTGCCCTCTGAGAGAGACGGCTCGCCATACTGCTGCCCTCGGAGAGAGACGGCTCGCCATACTGCTGCCCTCGGAGAGAGACGGCTCGCCATACTGCTGCCCTCTGAGAGAGACGGTCGCCATACTGCTGCCCTCGGAGAGAGACGGCTCGCCATACTGCTGCCCTCGGAGAGCGACGGTCGCCATACTGCTGCCCTCGGAGAGCGACGGCCGCCATACTGCTGCCCTCGGAGAGAGACGGCCGCCATACTGCTGCCCTCGGAGAGAGACGGATCGCCATACTGCTGCCCTCGGAGAGAGACGGTCGCCATACTGCTGCCCTCGGAGAGAGACGGTCGCCATACTGCTGCCCTCGGAGAGAGACGGCTCGCCATACTGCTGCCCTCTGAGAGCGACGGTCGCCATACTGCTGCCCTCTGAGAGCGACGGCCGCCATACTGCTGCCCTCGGAGCGAGACGGCTCGCCATACTGCTGCCCTCGGAGAGAGACGGTCGCCATACTGCTGCCCTCGGAGAGAGACGGTCGCCATACTGCTGCCCTCGGAGAGAGACGGCTCGCCATACTGCTGCCCTCGGAGAGAGACGGCTCGCCATACTGCTGCCCTCGGAGAGAGACGGTCGCCATACTGCTGCCCTCGGAGAGAGACGGCTCGCCATACTGCTGGCTTCGGAGAGAGACGGCTCGCCATACTGCTGCCCTCGGAGAGAGACGGTCGCCATACTGCTGCCCTCGGAGAGAGACGGCTCGCCATACTGCTGCCCTCGGAGAGCGACGGTCGCCATACTGCTGCCCTCGGAGAGCGACGGTCGCCATACAGCAGCCCTCGGAGAGCGACGGTCGCCATACTGCTGCCCTCTGAGAGCGACGGTCGCCATACTGCTGCCCTCGGAGAAAGACGGCCGGCATACTGCTGCCCTCGGAGAGCGACGGCTCGCCATACTGCTGCCCTCGGAGAGCGACGGTCGCCATACTGCTGCCCTCGGAGAGCGACGGTCGCCATACTGCTGCCCTCGGAGAGCGACGGTCGCCATACTGCTGCCCTCGGAGAGAGACGGTCGCCATACTGCTGCCCTCGGAGCGAGACGGCTCGCCATACTGCTGCCCTCGGAGCGAGACGGCTCGCCATACTGCTGCCCTCGGAGAGAGACGGCCGCCATACTGCTGCCCTCGGAGAGAGACGGCTCGCCATACTGCTGCCCTCGGAGAGAGACGGCTCGCCATACTGCTGCCCTCGGAGAGAGACGGTCGCCATACTGCTGCCCTCGGAGAGCGACGGCTCGCCATACTGCTGCCCTCGGAGAGAGACGGTCGCCATACTGCTGCCCTCGGAGAGAGACGGCCGCCATACTGCTGCCCTCGGAGAGAGACGGCCGCCATACTGCTGCCCTCGGAGAGAGACGGTCGCCATACTGCTGCCCTCGGAGAGAGACGGTCGCCATACTGCTGCCCTCGGAGAGAGACGGCTCGCCATACTGCTGCCCTCGTAGAGAGACGGCTCGCCATACTGCTGCCCTCAGAGAGAGACGGTCGCCATACTGCTGCCCTCGGAGAGAGACGGTCGCCATACTGCTGCCCTCGGAGAGAGACGGCTCGCCATACTGCTGCCCTCGGAGAGAGACGGCTCGCCATACTGCTGCCCTCGGAGAGCAACGGCCGCCATACTGCTGCCCTCGGAGAGCGACGGCCGCCATACTGCTGCCCTCGGAGAGCGACGGCCGCCATACTGCTGCCCTCGGAGAGCGACGGTCGCCATACTGCTGCCCTCGGAGAGCGACGGTCGCCATACAGCTGCCCTCGGAGAGAGACGACCGCCATACTGCTGCCCTCGGAGAGCGACGGCCGCCATACTGCTGCCCTCGGAGAGCGACGGCCGCCATACTGCTGCCCTCAGAGAGCGACGGTCGCCATACTGCTGCCCTCGGAGAGCGACGGTCGCCATACTGCTGCCCTCGGAGAGCGACGGCCGCCATACTGCTGCCCTCTGAGAGCGACGGCTCGCCATACTGCTGCCCTCGGAGAGAGACGGCCGCCATACTGCTGCCCTCGGAGAGAGATGGTCGCCATACTGCTGCCCTCGGAGAGAGACGGTCGCCATACTGCTGCCCTCGGAGAGAGACGGCTCGCCATACTGCTGCCCTCGTAGAGAGACGGCTCGCCATACTGCTGCCCTCGGAGAGAGACGGTCGCCATACTGCTGCCCTCGGAGAGAGACGGTCGCCATACTGCTGCCCTCGGAGAGAGACGGCTCGCCATACTGCTGCCCTCGGAGAGAGACGGTCGCCATACTGCTGCCCTCGGAGAGAGACGGCTCGCCATACTGCTGCCCTCGGAGAGCGACGGCCGCCATACTGCTGCCCTCGGAGAGCGACGGCCGCCATACTGCTGCCCTCTGAGAGCGACGGCTCGCCATACTGCTGCCCTCGGAGAGAGACGGCCGCCATACTGCTGCCCTCGGAGCGAGACGGCTCGCCATACTGCTGCCCTCGGAGCGAGACGGCTCGCCATACTGCTGCTGTATAAAGATTTGTTTCTTACAGATTTCTTACAGGTTTATGTTGGGTTTATTAGATTAGGGAACAAGCTAAAGAAAATGAGAAATGAATGAAGAAGATTGTGTGTGTTTTGTAAAATGTAAATGACATTATGTTTCTACTCTAATTCATCAATAAAAAAAACATTCAAATAGTGTCTGTAAAAATGATTAATGACAGTTATTCAAACAAACATTAAATAAAAGACAAGTGAATAGAAAATTTAATATGTAATTTAATGCATGTTAATTGGAATGCTCCTCTCTAAAGATATTTTTCTAACCAACACTGAATGTCTTTGCTGTGGTAAATGCAAAGTTGCATGACATTGTTAATAAGCCTTTTAAAACACTCACTGAGTGATTACACGAGAAACTTCAGGAAGCTACTGTTCATCTCAACATTCGGTTCACTTGCTTGATGAATGGTCTAATTTTGGTTCATCGCTAGTGATCTTATATGAAGCCCATTTTGATGACAAACGCTTACTGACTGAAACACTGAACTCAGATGTGATGAAGGAAACGTGTTTCCACTGGGATGCTGCCTTCATTGTGCTCATGGGAGGAGCATCACTATAGAGACCAGTGCTCCTTCACCTGTTGTTTTATACCCATCCCAGCATCACATCACAATCACTAAAAATCACGCCAACATTCATCAAGGACCTCTGCGATGGATGCAACTCAACATCTTGCCATCTTGATGAAAACACCAAATGTACAGTTAACTGATTGTCATGAAGTTGTCATGCCTGACGACATAGTGGTAACCATTTGCAACGCTGTGTTGTTTTGTGGCTATGAATAAGAAACAAACAATTCCAAGAGTTAACCTGTTTGAGACACACCATTTTTGACTGAAGTCATTGTAAGCAAAGACTTATGGTTGGCAGTTTTAACTAAACCCCTGTTGACGGTCTTCCAGCATTGCCATGTGCTCTTATAATCTTTGGATCTGTTGTTTGGTCATGGCTCATAAAGAGGGAGTAAAGTGGGCCGTTGTGGGTCACAATATTTTGAATACAGCATTCAGACTTTGGATTTTGGTTTATTTTGGTCTTGTTTGTGTAAGCCGTTCTTCCCTCTGTGCTCCTGAGGCCACAGGGAGACAGACCTGTGTCTAAATGATTCAGAACTCCTCTTTCCTGGTGATTTTCACTCAATCATGATGAGACGGAAGCACAGTTCTGCATTCAGCAGTAAAACAGAAGATTTAACTGCTTTCATTGATTCAACATGACTAATAAACACACGACTACGTCTATATCGGAGTTCTTCTTATCATTTTCATTATAAAGTATATGCCTTTATCACCGCTCTGTGTTGTGTGTCTTATTCTGTGTAAGAAGCCACATCATCCCACAGAAGGATTTGTTTCAAACAGTTTGGAGTAAAAACATCTTCTACAATGTGGTAAGGATGGAGCAGTACTCACTACACACAGCCGTAGTTCACGGAGAAGCTGCGATTTCTTCGATTTCATAAAAGCATGATTATATTGTCTGTGATGTTTCAGGGACCCACGGCTCTGTGTAGTAGAAGCAGGTGATAGAGATTGACTACTGATCACAGAAGCAGCTTTACTGACGAGACGCACATCTGATTCCCCGCGCAGCTCCAGATGATGCATGAGCCGCTGCTTTTATTCTCATTTTACATGACTGTAGTGGTTCAAATAATACACTTGTGAAATATTAACTGGTATAAACGTATTTTATGGTGGAGTTGTTTTATGGCAATATATTACCGTCTGACATCTTAAAACACTAGTGTGAATGTAAGGTAGTCCACTTTAAAGTCCAGGTACAGGTCAAAGCTTCAGTCTGGTCTGTTCGAGATGTTCTGATGCCTCCACAGTCAGGAGGAACACCACGAGACGCGTTCAGACACGTTCTTCCATCTTATCTTCTCGGGACAAAAGCAGCAGGCGGCACATGTGCAATTTCCCTAAACTACATAATGTTACTACACTTTACATCAGCAGGAACAAGGTGGCCAAAACTCACAACGACCTGAGAGACATACACACACACGTGCACACACACACACCTCTAGAGAGAAATCATTCCTGACTTCACACTACAAAAAACACTCTCAAGCATTATTCAGAGCAGTGAGAAGAGTTGAAGCAGATGCCAGAGACTCGTGGCTCACATCAATATCTGCTCAAACACTGCCAGCAGCAAATAAAACACTTTCCATTCAGTCATGGATTTGCTGCACAGTACCTTCCTGTGTGTAGCTTCAATAGGAAACGCTTCGATCGGAGAGTACAATGACTTTATCATGACTTTACGTGTTTGCGTTACATAACGTGTCGAAACAGACCGCTTGAATCTAAACACTTGTATCGCACTGGTTTGATAGAAAGCAGAAAAAAGGGAATCCCATCAGCCACTTGATGAAGCCTGTCTGAAC